>NC_056739.1:440012246-440052355 GCF_019279795.1 Protopterus annectens
AAGTAACATGCTGAAAGTAGCAATCTCTGTGATACCCCCACTTGTAAAAATGTTTCTTATCCAAAAAAGACCTGCTGCCTGACAACTATCTACTTGTTTCATGGGGAAAACATGATCAAAGTAAAAAATGAAAAACAAACAAGAAACAAGCTCAAGATACATTGCTTAAATTATTACTGTACAGGTAATGGACCACGCATGATAGATTGGCATTCTGTTTGGTTTACATGTAAAGCCTGCAAAGATGACTGCAAGTCTCCAACAAATGTAATGAGTTTCTTAAAATAATGTAATCCTGTCCTTTATTACAAATACTGTCATATGCATTTCAATACCCAAGGCTTATACATTATCTAGTTATGTAATTATTCTCTGCATGGCAACAACAGAAAGGCTTTCAATGTTGGCACTTCTTTAACAGTATGCTTATTAAAGCTTACTTGTATCTTACAATCCCAGACAAGCTTACCTGATGGTCATTAAAGCATTGCTAATTAAACACAGAGCAACAGACACTTTCTGAGTAATAATAAGCATAAATCAATCGTATAAAAATATGACAGAAACCAGAACATTCTGCAAAATCAAGGACAGAATAAAAGTAGCATTTGTGTCTACCCTGCACATTTACACTGCATAACTGCTCCTTGCCTTGCTTGGACACATCCAGAGTCACAATTTGAAATGTCTCTGGCTGACTGTGATGGCCCTGATACATTTGTCATACCTCTCAACCTCAGAAAAAGAAATATGGACAGAGCCATACATAGAAGTGCGATAAAGGCCCAAAAAAGGGAACATTTTTAAATATTGGTCTTATAAACTTAGGAGTAGGTCTTGCATTAGTATGAATTTTCTGAAAGGTATGAAATCTGAAACTTAAATGTCTGTCATTATTTTCTAACTTCAGTCTTTAATGATTTGCCACTAATTTGTCAAACAAGCACAATTTTATGAAAAATGGACCAAAAATGTGATGTAAAAATATAAAATAACCACACACTACAGCTGGGAACCTGTCAAAGAAGGGACACTTTTTTTAAATATTAGTACTGCTAACTTGAGCAGCTGACAAAATAAAATAATCTACATGCATTTCTGAAATAAAACTAGTCTATAACTCTGATTATTACAGTTATTTCTTAACTGTAAGCCCTCCACATTTTCTTCCAAAATTGCCATTTTGCAGTGGGATTATTAGGGGAAGAGTGACATTTTGAGCCAAAATTGAGGACAGTTGAGAGGTTTGGAGATGCCTAATTCTATAAAGCAATTTATTTGCACATACCTCTCAACCTGTTAATGTAGGAAATCTGGACAAGGCCAAATATACTAGGGGAACATTTAAACAGTACTATAAATTGTTGTATAAACTGAGACAATTGATAGAATAACAGGTCTTGCTTTAGCATGCATTTTTCTGAAGGTTATGAAGTCTGAAACTCAGTGTCTGTCATTATTTACTGAATTAATTCCTAAATTATTTGCCAGAAAACCACACATTTTATGAGGAACAAACCAAAAATAAGAAGCAAAAATCTATTCATTCTGTGAAAATCTGGACAGTTGAGAGGTATAGTTCAGCTGGGGTTGTTTTTGAGTTTGCTGCCCTTCCCCCTCACAAAATAATGGTCGAATGGAGCCTCCACCCTGCAGCCATTCCAATGAACCATTACTTGGCTATTTCACCCCATTTACCATAAACAATAATGTACATACTGCTTTACTTCTACAATGATTTGGACTTCATTTGAAAGTTTTATTTTGCATTTTACAGCACAAACACTAAGACATCTGCCAAATAAAGCAATGCAGTCTCGCAATGAAAACGGACTTAACATTAAAACTTCTCTGCACTTGAAACTCACATTCATTGAAACAGCATTGAAACCCACATTCAAAGAAAATACATTTTGCCAGTGGCAGATAAAGATTAACATTGGGCTGTTTTCAAATCATAGGCCCCTTGCACATAAAATATACACGTGGTCTTTGATATACCTTCCTGACTGTGTGTGTGTCTTTCGGCTTTTCCCGGTTAGGGGTCGCCACAGCGGAACTCCGGTCCGCTAATGATTGGCAGTAGAGTTTTACATGCTGGCTTGCCGGGCCTAACGCACAACCTTCAACGAAGGAACGCCCATTCACGCATGTCGTCACACAGTAGACGCTTTAACTGAGAATCGAACGGGCAACGTCTAACTGTGAGGCGACAACGCTACCGCAGCACCACCACCTATTAAATTATATTCCTTGTACAATACAGTATAGCTGTTAGAGGGCATTTTAAATTTGTTTTGAACATTTTTCCAGTAAACAATGAAACAAAATGCATACACCAATGACAAAATTGCCCAATTCAGAACATTTTTCCAGTAAACAATGAAACAAAATGCATGCACCAATAACAACAAAACTGCCCATTTCAGAATATTTCTATCATAAAAGTCTACTCAAACTTCTACAGTCCACCAGTATCAGTAAATATGCACAATCTCTGAAAAAGTAAAAGTCATCTAAATAATTCCACATTAAAGAAATCTGTAACTAATGAAGAGGTTGCTGCTAGCAAACAACTTTATATTTCATTGTTTCATCTACAAATAAAGTGCTTGTTGCCCTTGAGGAATAAATTGCCTAAGTTGCATTTAAAAAACAATAAGCTAGTAATATTGCAATAAGGAATGGATGGCAAACTGATAACAGGTTCATAGTTACTAGGTATCTTCACCAAAAAGGACTGTAACATCCACTCCCTTTACAATACAGTACAGTATGAGCAGTGCATCTACCTACTGTGGGAGTAGAACCCATAGCCTTCTGCATTAAAAGCAAGTACACTATCTATTGTGCTATTAACAATGCAAGCAGACTTGGCATAAGCAGCACTAAACTTTTGTTCCCTTGCAGCTCTCAGCTTCTTGTAAAATCTACTTGACACTCAGCTGCATCTCTGAACTTTGCAGCACAAGAAATCTGGAATTATTAAGGACAAAAGTTGTCTCCTGATATGTCATCACTATATTTAATAAGGGTTGGCAGAGGATGTAGCCGCTCCAGAGCCTTGTAAATTGTACATGTCTTTAAACAATTAAACATTGTTCTCTAATATTAGTTCCATAAACAATACAATAAGAGAAAGAGTATTAGGAGAATATGTATTGTTGGCATTAAGATACAACCTAACAAAATCCAAGCCAGTGTCATTTGGAATAGTTGTAAAAACTGTACTACACATTGCGCTTACACACACACCTGAACATCATGTGAGATCACAGAATGTATGGCATCTTTAAAAGCTGTTATACACATTGCACTTACCCATGTACACGCACATAATGTGATATCACAGAATGTATGACATCTTTAAAATCTGTAATACACATTGCACTTATACATGTACACACACACACACACACACACACACACACGCGCGCGCGCGCACACACACACACACACACACACACACACACACACACACATCATGTGGCATCATGGAATGTATGGCATCTTTAAAAGCTATATTAGCTTCCTGATGCTGTTTTGTACTGGCTGCTGTTTATACTCTAGAAGATTAGATAATAACAACTCTGAAAGATGCTTAAAATAATGATTAAGAATATCGCATCAGTCACAGGGTTAACAGTGTTGCCGTTTCCTCATTTCAGAATGAAATTGAGGTAGTACAAGTTTGTTATAATATGTTCTTCTGAATGAGCCTGACTTTAACCGGGTTATCTTCTATCACTTTCAGATCGTAATCAGAGTGCTGCATGTATTAAATACCTTTCTGTTCCCGAGAGGGGTTAATGTTTATCCCCAAGTACTTCTGGTGAAAAATGTTTCAGGTGATAGTGCTTGATGAAGCGCACATCTGTACATTATGTATTGATGAGTTGCTTCAATCCCAGTACAAAAGACAGTTCATAGATGTATGCCATGCCAGCATACTGTCATTTTTATCTTCATATATGTATGCATTTTTGGATAATTTAGATTTTTTTTATCTAAACTTTGGTCTCTGTTAATGTGAAGTATATATCACATCTTTCATCTTTTGCATAAGTCAAGAACATCATTACAAGTGACCTTGTACAAAGACAAAATCAGACTCATTTAAAAAAAATGATCATATTCATTATGAAAGGTGACTGAATAAAAATTGTAAAATGTTATCTTCTTAAAAATCAGTAGTGCGTAGCTTTAATGCTCATATTATAACTGTAGTTCCATGGTTTGGTTGCAAAAATGCGCATTCCGGGAAACAGTTTGCAGAAATAATTAAATCTCTGCACATAAAGAAAACAAAGCAACAGTTTTACTGAGAAAGAGCTAACATCGTATTGCTTTGATAAGCCACTGGCATTGTATAACACTGTTCTCATTTAGTGCAAGCATCCTTTGTATATTGCAGTTAGTCCTGAGAGAGAGAGAGAAGGAGAGTAAGAGATGATATTGGCAGTTCTGTCACCTTCTCTGTATTAATCTCTCTTTTTTTTATTAACCTCATTGATGTAGCTGGAATCCAGATAAGAGCTGTTTGGAAAAAACACAAACAGGGCTGTAGTTTTTAACCACACAAGCATGTACTTTCAAGGAACCTTTCCATTTAATATTAGTAGTAGATAATAGATTGGGGTATATGTGTGCCGGGGGGGCAGCCGTTCCGTATTGAATATAACAAGATGTGTAGTTACAGAGAAATTCTGATATTTTTAAAATAAAATTCAAGGCTGGGATTCCTTAATATTTAAGATGACCAGCTTTAGTACAGCTTATCTTAATGTTGTCTCCTGGTTTACATCACTGCCTGTATTAGGATTTATATAAGATTTTTGATGTGTGAAATGAGGAATGGAACTGAATATGGAACTTTTTCTTTATTTTTTTAATATAATTGATACTGTAAAGCGCGTTGATCTTGTCTGCATTCTACTTCAGTCTCTTTCTCTGTTTGTTTCCACATATGGAGTGAGAATTTGGTATCAACAATGCAGTAATCTGTCAAACTGGGGGTCGCAAACCTCTCAGTAAAACAATATTTAACAATACGAAACCAGCAAGTAAGCAGTATAAAGGATGCTGATATATTGATTCTTCTAATTGTTTTCGACATCCTGTCACCAAAGTGGAATATAAACAATCTTGTATGCAAACTGTAGAACAAGGAATATTATGCATCTTGCCAAATGCTTAAAATGTGACTTGTTCTATGTAGGGAAGACCAACCAGATGCTAAAAGAGAGAGTCTTGCAGCATATGAGCAATGTTTGGCATGGAGATAAACATAATGCACTCGCTCAGCATATTAAATTTTATCCAAGTAATTTTTTTTAAATTTATGGTGTTATTTATAGAGCCTTTGAATAAAAGATGTGGAGATCTCTGTCAATAGACTGAATTAAGTGAACTTAAATGGATAGCCGATTTACAAGCAGATTGACCACCGGAATTAAATGGTGTTTTGTCTTTAAAGCCGTCCTTATGATGGAGTAGGCCCATTTCTTGATTCTGATTGGCTGTACTTGTCTTTTAATTTAATGAATGAGATTTGGAAAATGGATCTTTTGAAGAACATTAGCTTTTTCGTTTTGTGGTTTTATAATAAAGTTTTAAGAGTTTAAAGTCATGGTGGCTCGAGTGGGCTTCTTCATAATAAATATTTAACAATATTCACTCTATAATGTCACCATTTTTAGCAATGTGATCTTAAGCAGGACCTCCTAGAACCACATAGCACAGATAAGAGTAGGAACAGCTAAAGAAAACAGAAAAGAAATGTTTTGGAATGTTGCTGCCCTACTCCAATTTACTTGGATAGTCAGTGACTCTGGGTCAGTGGTAAGAGCCCTGAATCACAGCGCTAGGATCCAGGGATCTACCTTGACTTTCATTCATTGTGGAGTTTTTCATGTTCTCCCCATCATCATCCTCATTAGCCCCCCCATCCCGTTTTCTACATGGAACTGGGGTGTCGTGTCCCCTGTCTCCATCTCTATTTATTCAGTTCCGCTCTTTTACCTTCTTTGACATCCATAAATCCAAAAACAAAGGCAGGAACCATGAGACAGCACCAAATAATGGAAATACAAATTTAATCCGATTAAGCGCGTTTCGTTTGTCACAATATACAGACTTCTTCAGATCTGAAGAAGTTTGTATATTGTGACAAACGAAAAGCGCTTAATCGGATTAAATATGTATTTCTATTATTTGGTGCTGTCTCGTGGTTCCTGCCTTTGTTTTTGGATTTATAGTTTGTTTTTTGCCTGTTTTCAGTTTTGGTTTTTCTTTGACATGTATGCCTGACTGTTGCAGGTCTTCTCTGACACAATCCAGTCATCTCTTTGCTGGACACCCTCATTTTCTCTTGCCTTCTTCTTGTCTGTTCCAAATCTTCTATGCCAGATTTTCTCCCCCTTTTCAGCACATGTATCCGAACCATGGTAATCTGTTCTCTTTGACCTTTTCTGAAATTGTAGCTACTTCAACTTCTGCTCTTATGTCCTCATTTCTTCTTCTTCTTCTTCTGTTCCACAGCTTGCATCCTACCACTCATATCAGACACTTCATATACATCACCAATAGATTCCTCAACCGTTCTATGTTTACAGCCCAGGTTCTGTGCCACACAGTAGTACTGGTTACAACATCGTTTTGTACTCTTTACTTTTCAGCTTCTTTGGCATTCTTCTGTCATACTCTACCCCTGACACTGTGCCAGTTGACTACAGCCCCTCAGACTCTAGCTTTGACATTGTCATTTAGACTTCCCCTCTCCTCATCCACCCCTCCCAGATACTTGAAGGTGATAACCTGTTCCACTATTTTCTCTCCTATCATAATTCTCAGCTTCTTCTGATTTTTCAAATTTGTTGCCATTACAACTTAAGTTCTTGCAAAAAGTCTACCTGTAATGCCACATCATCTGCATACAGCAACTTTATTGATCTGTACCCTCCCTCCTACCTATTTGTTAATTTAGTCCCTCACCAGTATGAACAGCAGTGCACTCCCACCATGAAACCTTCTGTGAGGCTGAACACTATTTGTATTTGAGTCATTGTCTACTTGTACATAGCCTGCACTTATTCTACCAGTGTTTTTGGAACATTAAGCCACCGCAGGACTGCCCAAATCAGTTTTCTTGGGACCATCTCACATGCCTTCTCCAAGTCAAAGAATGCCCAGTTGAACTCATTTATGTCTCTAGCTCATTTTCAACTATTTGCCTTACTACAAACTTCACATCTGATGTGCTATATCCAGATCTGAATCCAAACTGTTCATTTCCAGTCTTACTTTCTACTGCTCTGTGTATCCATTTATTAATCACTTTCTCCAGAACTTTCATGCAGCATGATAGGACAGATACCTCTGTACTGCCCACACGTGTGAATGTCCCCTTTGTTCTTGAACACTGGTAATAGTATGCATTTCTCCAGTCATCTGGGATAAGCTGTGAGTATCTACATGAGCCATTTCTCCCATATCTCACCCAACATCTTTATCATATCTGGTGTGACCTCATCTGAGGCTGCTGCTTTCCCTGACTTCATTTTCCTTACTGCTGCTCATCTTCTATGATGGACTCCTTTTCTTTCATTGTAGGCTATGTCTGGGGGAGTACAACTACTGTGGTGTCTTCTTCATTCAGAAATTGATGGGAGTACTCCTTCCATCTGCCTTTGCTGTCCTGTAGATTGCTAAGCTGGTTGTTGCTGGCATCCCTTATGAAGCATGTCTGACTATCTTCTTTGTCTTTGCTTTGCAGCCTGATAAAGTTTCTTTGTGCCGTCTAAAGAGTCAGTTTCCAGAAGCTGGTAGAATGTGTCTGACACCTTGTTTTTTGCTATTTGCAATGTTCCTCTCTTATTAGCCACCTGGGATTCCTTCCTAACCTGGTCCGTCTTTTCTATCTCCCACTTTTTCCTGCACCTGTTCTTTCTTTTGATGACTTCCTGGACCTCTGCATTCCACCACCAGCTTTTCTTATGTACCTTATTTCCATACATGGTCCAGCCACATATCTCTTTTGTAGTTCTCACACCTGTATATTGAGGTGTTGCCATTCTTCATCGACTCCACCTGTTTCCTCTTCTTTTTGAAGTGCCAGAGCCCTGAGTAATTCTTTGAACTGTTGTGCTTTCTCTCCAGTCAACTTTCAGGTCTTCACCCTGGTCTCTGTTGACCTTAGATTCTTCCCTGACCACTGCTTACAGCTGATTGTGGCAACCAATAATTTAAACTGTGGGCTGACTGTTTCACTGAGGCTAACCTTTGCAATCGCTGATTTTACCCCATTAACCTATCCTTCTGTCAGAATTGCATGTTGGCCACTTTTTCTATGTGATCTTGTGACGGACTCGCTTGCTGAACCATATGTTGGTCATCATTAAGTTATTTGCCAGACAGAATTCTAGAATGGCCTCCTCTTTATTCCTGTTGCCCCACCCATGTGGACCCAGGCAGTCCTCATGTCATGTTCTGTCTGTCCCAATATGTGTATTCAGGTCACCCATTATCAACACCATTTTATGTTGTCTTGCTTTATTGAGTAAGTCCTGCAACTGCTGTCTGAATGCATTCTTTTCCTCACTATGACAACCTTGCTGTGGGTCATAATGTGAAATTAAGAATACTGCCTACCATTACACTGGAGTCTGATTGTCTTGAGTCTGGTCACTAATTCTGATGACATCCCTCACGGGCTTCTGAAGCCTCTCCCTCCCCACAATTCTCACACCATTACTAGTCTGTCTTCACCTGAGTAGGAGACTCTGGAGCCCAAGCCAAATGGCTTTGCTGCACTGCCATCCCATCTTGTCACCTGATTTAGGATGTCCAGTCTCCTCTTTACCATCATGTCATCCACTTCCAAGCTGTGTCCCATCAGTGAACCTACATTGAGTGCAGCAATTTTTAGTTCATATTTTGCAGGTTGATTGGTTTTACTTGCAGCTTTTGCTGAACAGAGCTATCCCATGTAACCCAAGCTGGGAAACTGGACACCAACCAGCCAGTAGCTTATTGACTCAAGCTGCTGAGCTTTATGGTGGGCATACACACTGATCAGTAGGTGCATATACAACCCTTCCACCATTAGCATGTGTTGTTGTAATAGGCCTGAGCAGGCCGGGTCTTCAACAAACTTATCACCAGTAAGTACCCATGCTCATTTCGTGACATTAGTCAACATGACTGAATCACCTAGAACCATATTTTACACCACTGAGTGGCAACCCTGCCATGGTATGCAGTCTGTGATCTGTGTTCTCCTATCCTGAGGATACTGTATACTATAACTGGATGCCCAAAGTGGTTGGTCTTTGCAATTTATTCCCCTATAAGGCACCATATAGAGTCTGTGCTGCTGCCCACAACTCCATTACATTCGCCCCACATTTTTGTGTTTTGCTTTCTTTGGATAGCCTACTTTCCTACCACCTCCCAGTAACATGCTAGTTGATTGGTACACCACATTGTCCAGATTTGTGCTGCATTTGTCCTTCTCCCATGGCTCCATTCATTGTCCCTGGATAAAAAAAGAGTCGGAGAAAGGCCAGTATATTTCTTCTAGTTCCTCACCAAAGAAACTATAAAACAACCAAACAAGCAAATAAATATATAACATTTTTAGCTCTGGCACTACACAATACATACTGTTGCGTTCTGATGCTCAGCACTTTGAAGTCCTGAACCCACATGTGAGCTGTATAACTGCTTCTCCCCAGTGCATCATGGGTGCTTTTCATACATAAGGTGCCCAGTGCAGCAGTGTGTACTGTCATATGGCACGGATTTTGCTTTGTATTCTTTATGCTTAGTTTTTCCATTGGGAGCACAGTGCCTTCTTGTTTTGTACTCAGTGATACTGCTGACAGCCTCCCAGAGTTATGCTGTTGACACGTAGGGCATGCAGTTTTGCCCTGTTGTGTAACCTAACATGCTTCCTACACCCTAATGCTTCCACATACTAGCTTTACTTCTTGCAGTGCTCAGCATGGAACTGATGTACACATACAGCTGCCTCACTGCGTGCTCTACATTTCAACTTAGAGCTTGCTCAGCAACAACTGACAGGTGCATTTTTATGCATCTTAACTGAGAGCGTCGGCACAGAACTCAAATTAATTTCCACGCCACTGATTTCTACTGTGAGGAAGTCAACTCTGAATTCAGACACCCATAGTTATTACTTAAATGGATTTAAAACACTTTATTTAAATGCTGATTAGATGTAATCTTTTGAAACATTATTTGCACACACATGTTTTGACTACCACATTTCACTGAAATTACAGTTTGTCTAAAAGAAACTGTAGTTACTTGGAAGAAAGAACTAAAACGTCTTCTTTTCATGGAGGAGACTACATTTAGAGAAATATTGGTATTGTTATTGCTGTTATTTTTCTCTCTAACTTAAAGAACACTCTGGTATAGGAATACCTTTCACAAAGCTGATTTCGAGAGACGTTTGTTGAAATATTGTTCAAACAAATATATTTTAACAGTGCATCATCTGCCTTTAAAAGCATATAACCAAAGTCTTTGTTTTATCAGAAATTGTATAAAGATGTTTCACTTCATTGCATTTTGCAATAGAGGAATGATTCCCTTTATTGAGAAAAATAATTCTCATCAATAGTAAAGACATCCAATGTGCTTTGATCACTTTTAATATTTGTGAGAGTTAGGTGCTTATTGCCTGCTTGTAAACCCAAATTCTTTATCTTATTAAACTTGTTTTTATATGTATTTCATCATTAATTTATTTTTTTTAATTCATTTGGCCCCCTTGGCCATGATAACTATCTGCAGGTAGTACCTCACCTAGTACCTCACCTTCTGGACCTAATAACTTACCACTCACTATGATCTGGGGGCTACTAACCTGGGAATGCAGTTGGTGGAGTATTCAGCTATGTTTGCAGATGAGAGAAGAGACTGACCTGACCTTGTGTTGCCTGCTCCTTACACAGGGATTTTTTTAAATATACCTAGCATATTCCTAAGAAGAGGGGGTAAGCAATGACATAAGCACACATCCATGGGTGTTCCCAATTATGATGCAGTAACATCCACATTCCTGCTGTATATTTACACACACATACACACCTGTGTGATGGCAACACTACTCTCCTGCATCCACTCCAAAACAATATTGTGCTGAAAAAAAGTAGGTGAGTTGGACATCTTCTACTGAGTCCTTACCCCACTGCCTGGCCCTCCAGCTTTCCGGGACAGTAGTTGATCATGGGCCCACAGTGTCGCAGTCAGACATCCTGCCCCTATGTCAACATATAAATCCCCATTCATACATCAAAATTGCCCAAAGAAGGGTATATAGGGGAACCACATGGGGTGCCAGTTAGTTGAGCCATTGATTGACACCCTTGTAGCCAGCTCTTGCTCTGTCATCTCCACAGTGAGGAATTGTAAGCTGTCAAAAAAGACAACATGATGAAGGAGAATGACTAATGATGAAGAGGAATGGAAATCTACATATAGAGCTTTGATTTGATGCTTCCACCTGGATTAGATGTTGCTCAGCCTTGAAAAAGAATGTGTCTTTTACTAATGAAGCATAGCCTGTTGCCTTTAAGGGTGAGTAACAAAAGGCTGCCTTTACCTGTTTCAGAAGCAGAAGGAAAGATGAGTTAATTGAAAGTACTAATATGTTTCATTAAACTGAGTACTTAATCCCATGTTAAACATCAAGGTGAGGAGACTGAAATTTAAAACATTTTTATATACCTTCATAGTCCTTTCTTTACATGGTAATGTTAGACATGACCAGCAGTGCATTTTTAATAGAACATAATACTTTTTGCAAAGCAGTCAGCACGGTGTCAGTTTATTATTATTTTCAGGATGGTATGCCTCCCTGCACCCCACCCCACCCCCACAATGTTGTTGTTGATGCACCACAGACTCCTGATTATTAAATATACTGTCTCCAATTTCACACACTGCCTCAGAGGAGGAGGCATTCTTACTTTTTTGTAGAAAACCAAGTGTTGCTTTTATCTCTGAGTAAGTGCAACCTCAACTGCAATATATTTAAATCAGGAGTATGCGGGAAAAGTAGTGTAGCTCCCCAACAAAAAAGTCACTAGAAAAGTTTTATGTCCTATAACATTACAGCTGTATTTTTTTTTTTTTATAAATCTACAAAACGAATGCCTACAACCCTCTTGGATGCACCTCATGTTTAAGCCATAACATACATACAACAAAAATTTCCTCCAGTATTTTGAACCAAGAAGACGCACCAACATATCATTTAAAACAAACAATTGAGCAGACAGATCAGCAGAATATATGAATGTAGCTTTTCAAAATTTAGGAATTCCAACAACGCTAGCTATACTTCTATAAAAAACAGATGTTAAATGTAAAAAATATAAATAATCACATGTGTATGTACCCATATACCACCTGTGTAGTGCCTGACTGACCACCTACTGGGAAGGAACTTAAACGTTTTACTAATGCTACCCAACCACATAAAGTAAACCAATAAAAACTTTTTATATATTTATAAAAAGATTTATCCTCCAAAAAATTCCCCACTGTTACGGCTCAGAGGTAGAGAAGGAATCATTCCCTCTTCCCTTTCAGTATCACCCACTAAAGTTTTCATCCTTTCCCCTTTTATTTTGACTTTTAATTCACTTTTAATTTCCTAAAACTTACATTTACTTTACTGATGGGCTCCTAACCTTGTATTAATATTTTAATCGACACTTTTACACGTGTTCTTCTTCTTTATCACATCTCCTGTCTCCTAATTCTTTCTCTTCTCCTCCACTTTCTAATAGGGGTAACCCTCTTATCTACCACTATATGCTGCCTAGAATTTAGTTTGTAATATCGCTAGTATTACACCTGCCTGTGCTTAAACACAATTCTTATGTCTAAAAGATATTCTCCTCAGTCCCCAAGAAATATAATCACCACAAATGTATACCCATGTCTCTCTTTATTACAGTTCTTTCCAATCTTTATTTCTTTGTCTCCTTCCCAGCTATCCTCTTCTGCTTCTTACTAGTTTTCTTACCCATTATTTTAGAACTCCCAAAGTTTTCTAGTGACAGGATGCTTAAAAAATCTTGATTCATCCACAAGTGAATATGGACAAGATCTACATTTCAGTGTCCCTCCCAAAGGTGTAGATGCTCTTCATGCAAGCTTAGGATAACACAGCATTTGTCTTAGATTTTTCCTGTTCTTATAAACAAACTTGGGGGAGAGGCCAAATACTTTACTTGTTTCTTGATCCACTAACAACACTGACCAATTCTTGTTTATTATTTGATTACCAAATCAATATCTTGTGCAAAAGAAAGAACTAAAGGAAGATGAGATGGCCTCTGGGATGAGCAATTGTTCGATGAGAATGAATGTTCAGAATAATAGGGTCTCCCCCTTCCAGGACGTTCTCTATGAACTTTCATAGGTGATATTGTACTTGAGGGCCTCACCAGATGTGCAGTGGCAAGCCCTGCCCAAAACCCCGCCCCATGCTGTTTCGTAATCGGGCACTAATGAATATGTATTCTCTGGAAGAATCCTAAAACACTGTCCGGCTTCTAGTACGCGTCTTGTGTTGTCTTCGAGAACAATTGTTTGTTTCTTATTTTAATATAAACAAAGAAATGCGTATTTATTAAATAAAAGACATATTTCAGAAACTTTGTTTTGTTCCTGCATCTGGCTGTCTGCAAAGTATATTTTCTTTTAAATTAAACGGTAAACTACATGGTCACTTTTTAGCTAATGATTTAATCGGGAGATACATTTTTTTGTTCAAAATAAAGTATATAAGCTCACTTCTTATTCTTGTCCTGAGCTAGGGTTACCACCAGTTTTCCTTTAGGCTGGGCAGTCCCTTATTTGGGCAGGTGTGTCCTTGTCGGGGAGGGGGATATGAAAATGGCAAGTGTCCTTTTTTTCTAAGTTCCTTTTATTAGTTAACTAAAGCTATTATTTTTGTATTTGAATTACTTACCAACCAACTAAAATTCTAAAAAGGGTGGGCTTTTATTTTAGCAAAAAAGCTATTATTTTTGTATCTGAAACACTTCAAAATGTAACAAGCAACTAAAATTCTTCAAGAGTGTGCGTTTATTTTTAGCAAAAAAAAGTCCATTCGTTTGCATTGTTTGAATGCCATGTCAATCATGGCTCATTACATATGCAGACCTGGTCATCAATCATTTGCGGCACGCCCAGTTCTGTGCAAAATGCAAGGTGAGGCCTTCAAGTACAATATCGCCCTTTCATAAATGCTTGATCAACCTCAACTGTTGAATAACCCCTGTGTATAAAGACATCTTTAAGGTAGTCCAACTCACATGAAAAACTCACTTCATTGCTTGACAGGCGAGACACCCTCATGCCCTGTCCTACAACAACATTAGAAAAAACATGATGTGGGTGCATACTCTCTCTATGTAAGAAGGCAGGTGTATAACAATCCTTTCTGTGCACCTTAGTCCTTATACTGTTGTTTTCCACAGAAACCATTACATCTAAAAAATTAACACTATCTGTGGACATATTAAGAGTAAATCGCACGAAGGGACTACTACTATTCAATTTATGGTAGAATGAAGTCAAATCATGTTCATTGCCCTTCCAACAAATAAAAATGTCATCCACAAATCATCGATAAAACGCCCATCTTTCACATTCATAACATTCTGCTGTTCCCACTCTTTGCATATGAATTGGCACAGCCAGTGCCCATGGCGACACCAGCTGTTTGCCAATAGTAATTATCTGCAAATAAAAACACATTATGTTCTAGAACAAGTTCTAAAAGCATACAACTAAAATCAGTGTGCTGTGGGCTATAATTATCATGTCTAAGCAGAACATTCTTCACCATCCTAATACCGTCATCATTGGGAATACATGTGCAGAGTGAGACTACATCCATTGTAGCAAGTAGCTCAAAAGGAAACTCAGATGCCTGACTGACAAAACTATATAAATCCTGCAAAAACTGTTGTGAATCATTTAAAACAAAAGGATACAAATTCAAAACATTCCTCTATTGGGTGTCAAAGTATATAGACAGAGATTTAGTCAAGCACCCCCCTCCGGCAACAATGGGTCTCAATGGGGGGAGTGTTGGATGTTTATGTACCTTCTGAAGACCATGTAGTTGTGGTACCTGTGGTTCTTTAACATTGAAATAGTCAAGTAACTGTTTATCTAACAATCCCATATGAAAACATTCAAGCAAAGCACTATTTGTTGTTTCATGTTATACACTTCATTCAACTGAATGATAGTATAAACTGTCGATCTGCTAACACTGCATTCATTTTCATCAAATAATAATCAGTGTTTAAGACAACAATAAGACCCCCTTTGTCCGAGGGGCATATTACAATATCTGGGTTTAAATGTAAACTCTGCAACGCTTTAAACTCTTCGTTCATTAAATTAACTAATTTAACAAATAAACAGTTACTTGACTATTTCAGTGTTAAAGAACAACTGGTACCACAAAGTACAGTTGTGTACACTTACCATAAATGTAGATGTTCGAGTGTATTCACTGTTGCAGTCATTACATTTGGGTAATCTACTGGCAGGTTGCCCTCAGTCGGCCTGAATATCAAAGTCTTGGGTCCTGCGTCGGTTGCTGTCTCCTCTTCCATAACGTCAGGTCATCAGGGGTATAAAACATGCAGCTGACACCATTTTCTTCAGTTTTTCTTGCCCCAGATGTCAGGTGCCCCCCCCCCAAATGGGGAGTGCAAAAAAAAAAAATATATATATAAATGCAATTGTAACAACATAAATTTCACCTTCAACTAAAAGCAAATACACCACAAAGGCTGTAGAATATAGTGAAGGAAAGAGAAGGTCTAGAAAAAAAAGGGGGATGGCGGGTGGGTAACTCAGACTGCAACAGTGAATACACTCGAACATCTACATTTATGGTAAGTGTACACAACTGTACTATGTTCTTCGTGCTTCACTGTTGCAGTCATTACATTTGGGTATAATCCCAAAGCTATGGATGGGAGGATGGAACTAAATAGCATTAGGAGCGGCTATAAGGCCCTGTAGAACTGCAATGGCAAAGCCTGCCCTGGACTTAGAAAAGATTGGCAAATGATAATGCTTTGTAAAAGTATGAACAGAGCTCCAAGTATCAGCTTCTAGAATGTCTTTGGTTGGCACTCTTCTGAGAAAAGCTGCTGAGGTAGATGCAGCCCTGGTGGAATGTGACCTGATTCCCTTGGACACTGGTTTACCATGATGCAAGTAGCAGAAACGAATGCAGTGGTTATCCACTTTGAAATAATCTGCTTTGAAATAGCCTTTCCCTCTGATCCTGCAGCAAATGCCACCAGTAACTGCTCAGACTTTCTTAGAGATCTGGTCCTGTTTAAGTAAAATCTTAGTTGTCTGTGTACGTCCAAGGAATTCAGAATCCACTCCCCCTTGTTCTGCGGATTTGGGTAAAAAGTTGGCAGGTGAATAGTTTGGTTAAGAGCCATACTGGATACCACCTTAGGCATAAAGGAAGGATTAGTTCTGAGGGACACCCTGTCTGGGTAAAATGTAATAAAAGGCCATGAGGGCCTGTAGTTCTGAAACCCTTCTTGCTAAAGTGATTGCTAGCAGGAAAGCTGTTTTCCAAGATAAAAACTTTATATCCGCAGTAGCTGCTGGTTCAAATGGAGGCAGGGTGAGCTTTTCCAACACAAAATTGAGGTCCCATGCAGGAGTTGGTGATCTTCTGGGAGGCCTTAAATTTTTGGCCCCTCTAAGATACTGTTTTCACAGCGGGTGTGAAAAGATGGGAGGCTCTGTATTGTAATGAGCTGAGATGGCAGAGGCATGGATTTTTATTGAAGAAAAAGACAGGCCCTTGTCAAGCATCTCAGTCAAGTATTGCAAAATCTGAGGAATATTTGGCTTTGCTGTGTCTGTTCCTTGTGCTTGGTTCCAAGCACAGAATCTCTTCCATTTATCAGCATAAGATTTTCTAGTACTAGGCCTTCTGGTTTCCAAAATGACATCCATCACAGATTTACTGAGAGGTGTTGTTTGAATCCTTACATGATCAGCCATGATGCCAGGTTCAGAGTTTGGAGCTGGTTGTGCAGAATTTGATTGCTCTACTGAGACAGTAGATGAAGTATTTGAGGCACGTACCAAGGAGGGAGTTGAGACATATTCCTTAGAATTGGGTACCAGTGCTGGCAAGGTCAGTCTGGGGCAATTAGGATCATTTTTGTTTTTTCCTGTCTGACCTTTATGAAGACCTTGGGAAAAAGAGGCAGAGGAGGAAAGGCGTAGACTGACAGGGTATTCCAACTGAAGGATAGGGCATCCACTTTCCATGCTTGTCTTTGATAAGTCCTTGTGCAGAATTTGTCCAGTTGATAATTTTGGGGAGAGGCAAATAGATCTATGTTCAGACTCCCCCATTTCTCTGTTAGCATGCTGAGTGACTTGTGGATCCAGTTTCCACTCATGAAGGTACATAAGATTTCTGCTGAGGTCGTCTGCCAGAGTATTTTGTTTTCCTGGCAGGAATTGAGCTTGAAGATGTAATTGGTAAGTCAAGGCTGTGTCCCACAATGCCATGGCTAGTCTGCATAGGGGGTAGGAATGTGTACCCCCCTGTTTGTTTATGTACCACATAACCGTGGTGTTGTCCATCTTTATCAGTAGTTGTCCTGGATGAAGTAAGTCCTTGAAGGCTGTTAGGGCATTCTGAACAGCTAACATTTCTTTCTGGTTGATATGCAGATGCATTTGTTTTGGGTTCCATATGCCCTGAATGCATCTCCCCACCAGGTGGGTCCCCAAGCATAGTCTGATGCGTCTGTAGTTAGGGTTTGGGTGGCAGGGGGTAGAGTGCAAGACCATCCCATGTTCTGGTGACATGCCTCTGCCCACCAAAGAAACTCCTGTTGTAGGCAGGGAATGAGAGGAATCATTGTTTCCAGACTGTGACAATGTTGACTCCATAAACGTTTTGGATACCACTGTAGTTTCCTCATATGCAGTCTTGCATATGGAATTAGTAGAATGCAGGATGCCATGAACCCCAAAGCCTGCAGAATTTGTCTTGCAGATAACTGGGTTTTTGTTGCCATCTGTTTGAAGTAAATAGTCAGTTGCCTTTGCTTGTCTGGCGTAAGGTAAGCCATCTGGACAGTTATATTCAAGCTTGCACCCAGGAATGTAATTTTTTTGAGAGGGTACCAGTTGTGATTTCTTTTCTTTTATTGTGTACCCTAGGCATGTTAGAAGCCTTTTTTACAAACGCCAGATGTTGAAGAAGAATGTCCTTGTTTTCTGCTTGAATGAGACAGTCCAAGTAAGGATAAATTTGTATGCTTCTTTGTCTGCAAAATTCAATTACTGGTGCCAGGCACTTTGTAAAGATCCTGGGCACAGTAGATAAGCCAAAGGGCAGTGCAGAGAATTGGAAATGCATAAAACCAGCCTTGAAGAGGAGGTATCTTCTGCATGATTCCCTTATAGGGATATGCAGGTATGCCTCTTTTAAGTCTAGAGTCATTAACCAAGCGTTCTTGCCCTGCATGGGCAGAAGCTGTTGCAAAGTCAACATTTTGAATTTTGGGATGTCCAAGAATTTGTTCAAAATTGATAGATCCAGTATTGGGCGCAAGGCATTGTCTTTTCTGGGTACCAGGAACAGTCTTGAATAAAACCCTTGCCCTTTTTCCTGTTCTGGTACTGGTTGAATAGCCCCCATATCCATGAGGGACGTAACTTGTTTCTGTGCCTCTTCCCATTGATTTCGTGTCAGATCTGGCCAACCATTTGGAATTGGCAAGGTATGGAAATGAAATCTGTATCCCTGGGATACTATGTTTAATACCCACTTGTCCTGGGTTGTTAACTGCCAATTCTGAGCATGAAGTGCTAATTTTCCCCCTAAGGGGACTGCCAAAAGATAAGTGCTTTGTGATGGCAGAGGGAAGTCATTGGGGCTGTTTACTGTAGGGTCTTGCTTTGTTTCCCCCAGATTTGGAGGTAGAGGCGTCCCATTGCTTTGACCTGTAAGAACCCTGTGATTGGTATCTAGAGCCTTTTGAGTGCCTGGCTTTGCCCCGTGAGGCTCTGTCAGACAAAGGAAAGGACCAATTTTTTGTAGGTCAGTGTCTACTGAATCTGGGTGGCTGCACTCGTAAGAAATCTTTTACAGTTTTCATAGATTTAGCTTTGTCTTCCATTTTCTTTAAAACCTCTTCTGTCTTATTACCAAACAGAGTATCATGCTGTAAAGGTGCATCCAACAATTTAGCTTTAACATGATCAGGCAGATTTTGCTCCTTGAGCCAGGCATGCCTTCTAATCACAGATCCAGTAACTGCGGCCCTGGAAGAGGCCTCCAAGGAATCAAAACCACATTGCAAAGTATGCTTTCCAACCTGTTCTGCTGCATGCAATAATTCCTGCAATTCTTTATTTCCACACATTCAGAAATCAACATCATTTTCTGTTTCAATAATCCCATAACATGCTGTTGATATTTAAGCATATGAAACTGGCAGTTTAAGGCCCTAATTGCCAAGGTTGCAGACGTATAAACCTTCTTTCCCCATCTATCCAGTGCCCTAGAGTTTCTATCAGAGGGTGTAGGATTCCTAGCAGTTGAGGCCTTTACACCTTTGGGACCCTGTGAGATAGTTTCAGGGTCAGCAGCTGGATTTTTGAATAAACATTTGTGGGAGTCAGGAACCCTGTAATATGTCTGGCTTACTAGGAGCTGGAGGTAGGGAATCAGGAGCCATGCTTGATTCCGAAAACACATCATCAACAATGTCTAATACAGGAGGTATAGCCAAAGGCCTATGCTGAGGAAGTAGAAGGAAATCCCTAAGCCTCTTTTTTGATTCTGAGAAATCTTGACTCTCCCAATGAAAATGCTCCCTTAAAGTATGCAAGGTTTTTCCAAAAAATAATCTTCAGGAGGAGGTGCAGATGGGATGGATTCCTCTGCATCTGAATCCTCATAGGGTGGTATAGAAAAATCCTGATCAGAGGAGGTATCAGAAGAAATAGAAACCTGATCTAAAGATTCATAATCAGTGTCTTGCCTAGGCCTCTTATTGGGGGGGGGGGGGTTGGGAACCCCTGATCAAGGTAATTAAGTCTTCAGCCATTTTGATCATCTGTTTTTTAGGCATAGAGGCCTAAGCACGTGGCTCATGCGTCAGTTTTTTAGCCTCAGAAGTTGCTTTTGTCTTTGTTTTTGAAGCTGGCGTCAGTATTATATAGAAATGTTGAGGCCTGAAAACACCCTCAGAAGCTGGTGCCTGCTCAGCGGTACAATACTCTGAGAATCTTGTGGCATGCCGGACTCCACATGAGTCTCAGTAGAGGCCTTCGACTCGAAAGTAGCAGGTATCAGGGGCTGCGAAAGCACCTCACTGAGTACCGGCGAACTGGTGACTGGCTTAGGAGAAGCTTCGTCATCAGTTTTTGACCTCGACTGTCTGTCTCTGTCCTTTTCTTTGCGTTTTTTGTGAACTCTGGTAGTCAGATTACTATACAATGACATTTCAGGGTAATTAAATTCTGTTTCCAAAATATTTTGAAGCAAAGATATACCGACGCTTAATAGTGTGTTGGTTAAATCTAGCACAAAACCGACAGCAAGGCACGTTATGATCTGGGCCTAGGCAAAGAATACAGTACAAATGATAATCCTTATGAGGTATTTGCTTCCCACAAGTAATGTAATTATTAACTTTTACTGACATCGGTAAGGAGCAAGAAAAAGTTTCCCCTACGGGGTACTTAGCTTTAATTGAAGACTTAGGTTCTGAAACTCAAATGCAAAAATTTCAGGAGTAAGCCGACAGGTACTTGCGAACTGCTTCTGCTTCGGGCACTGTGCAGCAAGAAAGACCAAAGAAAATGGCATTGGCTGCATGTTTTATACCCCTGACGACCTGACGTCATGGAAGAGGAGACAGCAACCGATGCAGGACCCAAGACTTTGTTATTCAGGCCGACTGAGGGCAACTTGCCATCAGATTACCCAAATGTAATGACTGCAACAGTGAAACACAAAGAACATCTACATGGTCTTCAGAAGGTACATAAACATGCAACACTCCCCCCATTGAGACCCATTGTTGCTGAAGGGGGGTGGTTGACCGAACCTCTGTCTATATACCTTGACACCCAATGGAGGAATGTTCTGAATTTGTATCCTTTTGTTTTAAAAGATACACAACAGTTTTTGCAGGATTTATATAGTTTTGTCAGTCAGGCATCTGAGTTTCCTTTTGAGCTACTTGCTACAATAGATGTAATCTCACTCTTCACATGTATTCCCAATGATGACGGTATTAGGATGGTGAAGAATGTTCTGCTTAGACATGATAATTATATTCCACAGCACATTTATTTTATTTGCATGCTTTTAGAATTTGTTCTAGAACATGATGTGTTTTTATTTGCAGATAATTACTATTGGCAAACAGCTGGTGTCGCCATGGGCACCAGCTGTGCCAATTCATATGCAAATTTAGTGATGTTAGAGTGGGAACAGCAGAATGTTTTGAATGTGAAGGATGGGCAGGTAGCTTTTTATCGACGATTTGTCGATGACATTTTTATTTGATGGAAGGGCAATGAACATAATTTGACTTCATTCTACCATAAATTGAGTAGTAGTAGTCCCTTCTTGCAATTTACTCTTAATATGTCCACAGATAGTGTTAATTTTTTAGATGTAAGAACAACACTATAAGAGCTAAGGTGCACAGAAAGAATTGTTATACACCTGCCTTCTTACATAGAGAGAGTATGCACGCACATCATGTTTTTTCTAATGTTGTCTTAGGACAGGGCATGAGGTGTGTCTCGCCTGTCAGGCGATGAAGTGAGTTTTTCATGTGAGTTGGACTACCTTAAAGATGGGGTTATCCACAGTTGAGGTTGATCAAGCATTTATGATAGTTCGTAGAGAACGTCCTGGAAGGGGGAGACCCAATTATTCTGAACATTCATTCTTATCGAACAATTGCTTATGCCAGAGGCCATCTCATCTTCCTTTAGTTCTTTCTTTTAGACAAGATATTGATTTGGTGAAACAAATAATAAACAAGAATTGGTCACTGTTGGTGGATCAAGAAACAAGTAAGGTAGTAGGCCTCTCCCCCAAGTTTGTTTATAAGAACAGGAAAAATCTAAGACAAATGTTGTGTTATCCTAAGCTTGCATGAAGAGCATCTACACCTTTGGGAGGGACACTGAACTGTAGATCTTGTCCATATTGTTCATTTGTGGATGAATCAAGATTTTTTAAGCATCTTGTCACTGGAAAACTTTGGGAGTTACGTCCGTCAGCTAACTGCAACACGGCAAATTTGGTTTTTGTTGCACACTGTGTCAAATGTTTTAATTTTTACGTTGGCAAGACTAATAGGAGATTAAGAGATAGAATTCGGGACCATGATTATTGCACTAGGAGAGGTGAATTATTTAGTGCACTTGCAAAGCACACTCTACAGTTAGGAAGGGAACACACTTTTTTATTTCAAGTTTTATCTGTTATACATGACAATCGCAGACTAGGACCCATTAGTCACAATACTGAAAATATTGAACTAGAGTGGATCCTGAGACTTGGGGCACATAGATACATGGGGCTTAATGATTCAGTCCCTATTAAATCAGTTTTAAGGATGAAGAAACTTAAATGAAAAGATTAAACTATGTATAGCCATACATCTGTGTAGATTTGTATGCTGTATGTAAGTAGCTGTTGCTTTAACCTGCTTTTTACTAAGTGGATTATTAATTGTGTTTTTGGAGGGGAATTTTATTGATTAATTGGCTGTTGGAGAGTATGTATATAAGGATGCTTTGTTTTTCATTGTAACTATGTCTGATGAAGCTGTTTGACCGCGAAAGCACTTACTTCTGGTTCCATTTTACAATAAAAGATTTTTTACATCAGTTGCTGTCAGCATTTACCTTCCAGGCTGGGATTTTTCATTTTGATTGCTACTGGGATTTTATTGGCTTGCCTCATTGGGATTTTTCTTTATATATATATATATATATATATATATATATATATATATATATGTATATATATATATAGGTCTACCTGAAAACACCAAAAGTCCACAATGCCGACAACGAGAACACCGACACCGGAAGATCGACAATGGAGAAGACCAAAAGCTGAGAATCCTGATGCTGAGAACACCGACATGTTAAGGTAAGTGTGCGATAGGGACGGACGTTAGGGTCAGGGTGTGGGTAAGGTAAGTGTCTGATAGTGACGGACGTTAGGGTCAGGGTGTGGGTAAGGTAAGTGTGTGATAGTGACGGACGTTAGGGTAGGGTCCAGGTTAGGTAAGTGTGTGATAGTGACGGACTAAGTGAGTTAGGGTTAGGGTGCGGGTAAGGTAAGTGTGTGATAGTGACGGAATTGAGGGTTAGGGTCGGATTAAGTGAGTAAGGGGTAGGGTGCGGGTAAGGTAAGTGTGCGATAGTGACAGACTTAAGGGTTAGGGGTGGATTAAGTGAGTTAGGGTTAGGATGCAGGTAAGGTAAGTGTGCGATAGTGACGGACTTTAGGTTTAGAGGCGGGTTAAGTGAGTTAGGGTTAGGGTGCGGGTAAGGTAAGTGTGTGATAGTGACGGACTTGAGGGTTAGGGGCGGATTAAGTGAGTAAGGGTTAGGGTGTGGGTAAGGTAAGTGTGCTTAAGGGTTAGGGGTGGATTAAGTGAGTTAGGGTTAGGGTGCTGGTAAGGTAAGTGTGCGATAGTGACGGACCTTAGGGTTAAGGTTTGGGTTAAGGTTAGTGCATAAGTAGTTGTGTATGTAAGGTTTAGTGCAGGTTTATAAGGTTTTTGGTGTGCTTGTGTTGTGTGTGTGTTGTTTGGGAAAGGTATTTGTTTTGTTGATTGTCGGGATTGTGGTTTGTCGGGCATGTGAAGTTTTGTGTTTTTGAACTTTCGGTTTTGTCATGTTAGTGATTTCGTTGTCGTTGTTTTGACGTGCTGGTGTTATCAGGTAGACCCATATACATATATATATAAAAATATATATATATATATATATATATATATATATATATATATATATATATATATATATATATATATATATATATATATATATATATATATATATATATATAAATATATATACACACACACACACACACACACACACATATATATATATATATATATATATATATATATATATATATATATATATACATACACACACACACACACACATATATATATATATGTGTGTGTGTGTGTGTGTGTGTGTGTGTGTGTGTGTGTATATATATATATATATATATATATATATATATATATGTGTGTGTGTGTGTGTGTGTATATATATATATATATATATATAGATATAGATAGATATATACACGCGGTGGTGGTGCTGCGGTAGCATTGTCGCCTCACAGTAAGACGTTGTCCTGTTCGATTCTCAGCTAAAGCGTCTTGGTGTGGAGACATTCGTGAATGGGCATACCTTCATTGAAGGTTGTGCGTTAGGCCTGGCAAGTCGGTACGTAAAAATCTACTGCCAATCATTAGCGGACCGGAGTTTCACTGTGGCGACCCCTAACCGGTAAAAGCCGAAAGATACAACATAGATATATATATATATAGAGAGAGAGAGAGAGATGTCTTGCTTCTTGGTGGGAGAGATGGAGCTTGAGGCAACATTACCACATATTTCAAACACAACTTAAAACAACAGTTAACTTCTTCTTGGTTCTGCTTATGTTCCCATCCTGACTAAACCCCCTTTCTTTCTCCTTCTTTTCCATTACCAGTCCAATCACCCGCTTTCACCTTTCTTATCCCCATATCTATCTTTTTCATCCCCTCTACTGCTCCTCCGACTTACCTATATCCTTGAGCTTTTCATAGTGATATCTCCTCTATACCCACCTCATCATCTTACCTATCTACTGTTAACTAATTTACTCCACTATCAGAACGTTTTCTACTAATGTTTTTCTTGATTATTTCTGCTTATACCCTTCCTCCTCCTCTATTTTCTGTTCATGCTCTGGTGACATCCTTCGTTATTAATGTAAATATAGATATACTGAGCCTATGTGTATTATCATCCCTCATGTATTTCTGGCTGTTACATGTAAACATGTCTTTGACTTATGTAAAATAATATAACTTCAGAATATATGATAAATGTCTTTACTATTTTGTCTCAGTACTACCTGCGGTGTAATTCTTCAAATATTTGTTGTTGTTCATTGTGAATACGTATTTTATGTAGAGCTTTTCTTCTCAGGCACGATTGAAAATGGGACTTGTGCCCATTTGTACTTTCCTGGTAAACAAAAGACAATAAATAAAATATATATGTTCTAATTCTAAGATCTTACAGTAGTTGGTAAAACTGAGAGTTGCTTAATTCTTACTATCATGCCATTTTGTACTATACTATATCAGATTGTCAACAGATTTGAGAATAAAGAAAATCACCTGTTTTTCTTGTTGACGTACATGTAAGTTGCCTATTTGACTATTTAATGTTATTTTATATATATATATATATATATATATATATATATATATATATATATATATATATATATAAATGTGTGCGTGTGTATAATATATTCAGGCACAGAGACAGTTCTGAGTAGTCTGACATCTAGCATGCTTTATAAGATTAAGTTACTGTTTGTTTTTGTTTTCCTCTGCATCATGCTGTCAGACTTTATTTCTCTGTAGCACTAAAGTGTTAGTGTTGAGAATAAATTGAAAAAAGATAGTCCTGTCTGTTCTTCTTGAGAGGTTTTCAAAGTTTGACTCAGTAAACAGGTGTAGGATTAATCTTTTACACATCTGTGCCATTCTGAAACAGCAAGGCTTTCATCTTCTCCATGGCAGTTTTGCATGCCTGTCATAAATTATAATCTGATCCATTCACACATTAAGCAGAAGTGCATGTTTATGGGTAGGGTGTTCCTTTATTTCCTAAATAAATATTCATTTGCCTCTTGCTTTATTGAATTTATATTTATGAGATATTTTCACTAAAATAAAGGCAAGTGCAAAATAACATATAGTACAAAAATGGTCTGTCAAAATCAGTAAAGAAGTATGAAAATTCAAAAGTACTGGATCTTTGAATCACTGCAGAATCTGTCCATCCATTCTCAACCCCTTTTCCCTTTTACATATGGGGTTAGGGTGTTGCTTCAGCAGCAACCATCATTTTGAGCTAGGTGCCATGGTAGTTTATTAATACCACTCACTCGCACATACACTCTCACCTACAGCCAATTCAGAGTGCCCAGTCCACTTACTGTGTGTCTTTGGAATGTGGGAGGAAACTGGAGCACCTAGAGGAAACCTACGTGACTGCAGTGAGGACATGCAGACTCTGCACAGGAGGCAGCCTAGAAGAGAATCCAACTGGAGAACCTCTTGCTGTGAGACAACAACGCTAACCACTACACCACCGCGGCCACCCTAATGACTGCAGAATAGTGTATGATAAAATAGGTATGTAAAAAATATTTTTCCCTATACCCTGTTGTAATCAAATTATTCTAAATCAGGAATCTAAATTACTCTTATCACCCCACAGAAAACTAACAAAGTCCTACTGCACACAGATGAGACTGTCAGATGAGCATGTGAGAAAAAAAGTCTCAAGGTGCACCTCAGCAAAACCATTGCAACAGTTTTGGGCACTCAGTTGCCTCAGCCCTTATTAGCTCAACTGGAACTTTACATATTCCAGTCTTTGCCCACTGAAAGCAGTTTAATCTATAAAATATTTTGTCATCTGTCTAATTTCCAAAATAATTTCTCTATATACAGTGTACAATAAAACTAATTCTGTGTTTTAAAGATAGCTTACAATTTTCAATTGTTTGTCTTTTCGGCTTTTCTTGGTTAGGGGTCGCCACAGCGGAACTCCGGTCCGCTAATGATTGGCAGTAGATTTTTATGGTGCCGAGTTGCCAGCCCGACACCCAACCTTTGGCGAAGGCACACCTATTCACGCATGTCTTTTGAATGCCACACGACCGCGGAGAGGACATGCAGACTCCACACAGAAGGCACTCCAGCCAAGAATCAAGCAGGAGAACCTCTTGCTGTGAGGCAACAACGCTACCGCTTCACCACCGCGGCTTATAGCTTATAATCTCCAGTCTTCTAACTTATATATTGTACAGCAACTATTGGTAAAGGACTAGTGCTTCTACCAAGATTCGTAAACTCCCTTCCTATCATTTTCACTTCTATCACAACCACAAACAGGTGTAAAACCACCTGTGTCATGTCATTGTCTGTGCAGACAAATTGCTGAATCACACTGCCTTGCAATCGTACAGGCATTCTGTCTTCCTATTCCCCTTAGAATCACTTTACTCATTGGCTCCACATCCTTGCAGTGTTTGCTTGTTATTCCATCTGCCTCCTTTCTCTGTATCCTTGCACTATTCTCCCTGTTACTCCTTCTGTCCCCTTTCTCCACATCCTTGCACTGTTCTCCCTATTTCTCCCTGTGTCCACTTACTACATCCATACACTAATCTTTTTGCTAATCACTGCATCCCCTATAACTTTATCACCGAATATACTGAACAAACATCTCTCCATTCCAACACCCACACTGCTCCTAACATAACCATTTACCTACATTTCATAGAAGCTCTAATGTCCTCCCACCTATCCGAGTATACCCTAATGTTTATCTCTTCCCACTACATTATACATCCCACACTAACTTGCAGTTATAACTCCAACACTATAGCCATAACTACATTATAAACCTACATCAGTCCATACATACAGTCCCTTCTTTCTCTTCTCAAGTATTATATACAGCACCCCCCAACAAACCATACCCATCTCATTCCCTGTAATATACAGCACCTCCTCCAAACTACACCCACCTCACTCCCTATAATATACAGCACCCCCTCCAACCCACACCCACCTCACTCCCCATAATATACAGCACCCCCTCCAGCCAACACCCACCTAACCCCATAATATACAGCACCCCCTCCAGCCCACACCCACTTCACTCCCCATAATATACAGCACTCCCTCCAACCCACCTCACTCCCCATAATATACAACATCCCCTCCATCTGACATCCACCTCACTCCCCATGATATACAGCATCCCCTCCAGCTAACATCCACCTAACTCCCCATAATATACAGCACCCTCTCCAACCCACACCCACCTCACTCCCCGTAATATACAGCACCCCCTCCAACCCACCCCCACCTCACTCCCCATAATATACAGCACCCCCTCCAGCCCACACCCACTTCACTCCCCATAATATATAGCACCCCCTCCAACCCACACCCACCTCACTCCCCATGATATACAGCATCCCCTCCATCCCACATCCATCTCACTCCCCATAATATACAACATACCCTCCAGCCAAAACCCACCTAACTCCCCATAATATACAGCATCTCCTCCATCCCACATCCACCTCACTCCCCATAATATACAGCACCCCCTCCAGCCAACACCCACCTTGCTCCCCCTAATATACAGCACCCCCTCCAGCCCACACTCACTTCACTCCCCATAATATACAGCACCCCCTCCAACTCACATCCACCTCACTCCCCATAATATACAGCATCCCCTCCATCCCACATCCACCTCACTCCCCATAATATACAGTACCCCCTCCAGCCAACACCCACCTTGCTCCCCTTAATATACAGCACTCCCTCCAACCCACACCCACCTCACTCCCCATAATATACAACATCCCCTCCATCTGACATCCACCTCACTCCCCATGATATACAGCATCCCCTCCAGCTAACATCCACCTAACTCCCCATAATATACAGCACCCTCTCCAACCCACACCCACCTCACTCCCATAATATACAGCACCCTCCAACCCACCGCCACCTCACTCCCCATAATATACAGCACCCCCTCCAGCCCACACCCACTTCACTCCCCATAATATACAGCACCCCCTCCAATCCACACCCACCTCACTCCCCATGATATACAGCATCCCCTCCATCCCACATCCATCTCACTCCCCATAATATACAACATACCCTCCAGCCAAAACCCACCTAACTCCCCATAATATACAGCATCTCCTCCATCCCACATCCACCTCACTCCCCATAATATACAGCACCCCCTCCAGCCAACACCCACCATGCTCCCCATAATATACAGCACCCCCACCAGCCCACACCCACTTCACTCCCCATAATATACACCACCCCCTCCAACTCGCACCCACCTCCCTCCCCATAATATACAGCATCCCCATAATATTCAGCACCTCCTCCAGCCCACACCCACCTCACTCCCCATAATATACAGCACCCTCTCCAACCCACACCCATCTCACTCCCCACTATCTCAACCTAGCAAGTTTTGCATCTCTGAAACTGTGTTGTAACACCTCCTCATTCTACTAGTTTTTATTGTTCATCTCAAAAACTACCACGACCCCTGTATCACAACCCTTCCTTCAAACCCTATTCTCACATTCCCTATAAGAAGTTCTCCAATACCACAATTGTCATAGCCCATAATTATTTCAATACCTTTCAAATACACTTCTTCAAGTACTCATTCCTAAAAGAACAGAACCACTGCCTCCCAGCCATAGTAAAAACAAATACTCAAAGTAAAATGGCTATCCACTTAACTTTATTAAAACAATGTGAAGAAACTTACCCTAATCCAAGCCCAGTCACCAACAACACCCCACCCCCACCAAACCAACAATGAAACCACCTAAGGTTAAACTCATAAATATTTATCTTAGGATTATGTTTAACAAAATAATAGTGATGCATGCTTTCATGCCACACCATTACGTAGACATTCTACCTTTTACCAGTGAAACAGGATTAAAATTCATTATCGAAAAGACTTAAATTCTCCCACCTGGATGTAACATACCCTGAACAGATCACAAAGCTAAAAAAGCTGGTGGGGTTGCAGTTATCTTATTCTAAAAATCTAAATATCTCTGCCTACTAACACAGTGTTCCCAGTGAACTTATTTCCATTCTCAAACTAAACTTGTGTAATAATCTGTTTATCATTGCAGTTTACATCCCACCAGGTAACAGTATACCCATTATTGAAGACCTGACTAAAGGTACTTATGAAGAACCAGGCAAACCAGAACCAAGCAGAATTGTCACTTTTAGTCATAAACTTAAAAAACAGATTTTTATTCACTTCTTCAATCTGTCTAAATAACAGTTCAATATCTTTCTCATTTTGTCTAATAATAGCTCTTATGATATCAATACCGCAAACATCAAATATTCTAATAAGCTCTTGGTAAAACTCAGACCCTTCTTTGACATTATTTGGGTATTTATATACTCTCAGCCCCCTTAGGCACAGTACCCCTTTTAATATATTCTTTCAAGTAAGCATTATCTATGTCTAAAACTCTGTACTTTGACATATAGTCATGCAGTTTTTTAAAACTAATATCATAGTATCAACATTATTTTTCACAGGTGGCTTCCTTTGATTTGGTCCAATTTGTATTTACTGTGAGACTGGTTTACTTTTTAAAAACGAATACTATTTAAGACTAAATTTGGTGTACAAAAATTAATTAAAGAACTCCTTTTTGAATGAACATCTCTAGTACAGCCTAATGGCATCTTGCAGTCTGCTGTTGATATACTCATTTGCATTAAAAGGAATTATTATAGCCTTTCTAGACACTTGCATATGAAAAACATCTGTGTCCTGAGTTCAAGAATAAATTCATAATGGGCTGAAGTCAGGGGTACAAGAATAAACATTTCAGTTGCTGCTGTCTTGCTAGGAGGTAGCACATAATGCAGTGCTATATAGGAGGATTCCAGAGGAGTAGAGTTTCGTGAGTGCACAGGGATGATGTGCATAACATCATAAGAAAGCCCTCTCTCTGTACCCAGAACAGTAATTGTGCCTTCATGATGTGCCAGGGTGTACAGTACCAGACCACAGCAAGCAGCCACAGGCAGGGCAGGATAACACATCATATTTCCCCAACTGGTCCACCAATGCTGGTCACAAACCTGTTTTTATGCATGGAAAAGAAATTGGGAAAGGGGAGTACACCAGACAGAGGGAAAGACATGGTTAAGCAGTAAATCAAGGATACTGGGAGAAAGAAGGAGTATCCCTTTGTGGGTAAGTGACCATTCTTGTTACTGTTAAGAGAGGGGAAGATGGAAAAGGAAATGGGGGATGTCTGTGTGGACAGAAGGTGAAGGTCAGGTAACAGTTGCAGATTGACAAAGTGGAACACAGATACAAGGTTTGTTTACTTTCAGAAGACGAGATTGACACTGAATGGATGCATGCAAGCAGAGGGCAGACGAGTGGTGATTGGGGGAGTTGGACACTGAACAAGGTATGGACAGTGATATAGAGGTGAGGGTATAACACCAGAAAAGCGTTAGGGTTGGCATGGTGGGCTGACAGAATTGCAATCAGGGGGAAGCAACTCCAGGAATCATGTACCTAGATGACCCTTGTTATGTACAGGTTGTTCCTGCTTTTGTCCTGATGGCTGAGGCCTACCACTTGCATGACTTGCACAGTAATTTTTCAGTGCACTCCATATTACAGATGGAGACATCCAGATGCCAGCATATGTCAAGCCATCAGACATTAAACCTGACGCTGTGTCATCACAGCTAATACCCCCTGTTTAGCTTTGGAAGAGGTGATTTCACCTCTCCAAGAGACTGAGACAAAGGACATCAATGAAACCTCCATGTTATCTCCAGGAGTGCAGCATTTGCCTCTCCCTCTCCTGAGAGCCAGGTACAGGGGAACCCTTTGACCCAGCAGAACCTGCTAACAGAATATATTTCAGGTTTAATGCCTCAGCTGAACCTGCTCTTGGAAAACAGAATGAGAAAAAGATGATAAAGCACACTCATGACCTGAAATATATTGTACCTGTACACCAGAAGGCTGTACAGCACATGCAGTGCTACCTGGAGAGGTGCTCCTGCCTTGTGTGTTGGCTAGCCAAATTTAAATAATATTCCGCAATAAGCATAGGTGGGCAGCACATAACATAGTGGGAGATAAAAACCATAAAACATACGTATACTATATTTGTGGTTTGCATTGCCTGAACCTCAGCTTCCCAATGATGAAGCACATCAGGGTGCCACTGCCTCAGGCTATCATAACAATGCCCACATAATTACCCTGTATTAATGATGCCCTTGTGTCAAGCAGCCATTAAGGCCTTATTGATCCATGCAAAAACTTTTTTAAAGACACTACCATATCAGCACAGCAGGTGTTCTTCAAATATCCTGTGAAGTATAACTGAGACATACACAAAGGTGGGACACATATGAGTGTGTTCCACCTCAGATATGACATACACATTGGTGGCAGCACAGCACACATGCACAAGTGAAAGAGTGCAGGTACATAGGTAACGAGGGCTCACACATGTCACATACAGAGCCATCACATAGATGCATAGCACAGTTTTGTATGCCTGTGGGCTAGGATGTAGTGTCCATTGGATATTGCATGGGAGTACCGTAGCATATATATATATATATATATATATATATATATATATATATATATATATATATATATATATACATATATATATATGTGTGTGTGTGTGTGTGTGTGTGTATATACATATATATATATATATATATATATATATATATGTGTGTGTGTGTGTATGTGTGTGTGTGTGTGTGTGTGTACATTCAGTCTTCGTGGATACATACCTGCCATCAATTAAATTGACTGATTAACCCTAGCAGGATTTTCCTGACATTTACTCAGTTGCCTGCTACAGCAAAAGCTATGGTTCACACAGAGCTTACAAAGCCTCAAAGGGATCTCATTGTTGAAAGTATCAGTCAGGAGAAGGGTACAAAATAATTTCCACAGCATTGGCTATACCATGGAACACAGTGAATACAATCATTAAAAAGTGGAGAAAATATGGGACAACAGTGATGTTGCAAAGACCTGGACATCCCTCCAAAATTGATGAAAAGACAAGATGAAAACTGGGCAGGGAGGCTGTCAAGAGACCTACATAAACACTGAAGTAGCTGCAGGAATTTCTGGCAAGTACTGGTTGTGTACTAAATGTGACAAAAATCTCCCATATTCTCCGTATGTGTGGACTATGGGGTAGGGTTGCAAGATGGAAGCCTTTTCTTACACAGAAAAACATCCAGGTCTGGCTAAAATTTGCAAAACAATATATCAAGTATCCCAAAAGCATTTGGAAAAATTTGCTATGGTATGATGAGACAAAGGTTGAACTTTTTGGCCACAATTCCAAAAGGTATGTTTGGTGCAAAAACAACACTTCGCATCACCAAAAGATCACCATCCCCATGGTGAAGCATGGTGATGGCAGTATCAAGCTTTGGGGTTGCTTTTCTTCAGCTGGAACTGAGACTTTAGTCAAGGTGGAGGGAATTATGAACAGTTCCAAATACCAGTCACATTTGGCCCAAAACCTTCAGGTGTCTGCTAGAAAGTTGAAGATGAAGAGGAATTTTGCCTTTCAACATGACAAAGACCCCAAACATACTTCCAAATCAACAAAAGAATGGCTTCACCAGAAGAAAATTAAAGTTCTGGAATGGTCCAGCCAGAGCCGAGTCCTAAATACTACAGAAAATCTTTGGGGTGACCTGAAGAAGGCTGTTCACAAGAGATGCCCTCACAATCTGACAGATTTGGAGAACTTTTTCAAGGAAGAGTGGGTAAATATGTGTCTATATTACATAATTGAACTTTTAAAAGTTAGAATGTCATATGGTCGACACCATATGATCGAACTTTTTAAAAGTTTGAAAATGTAATAAAAAAAATAAACCAAAGAAAAAACCTACCTGAATGGTTTAAGCAGGCGGGCAAGCCCCCCTTCACCCCCACACCCCCTACTCTTTAAATATACCAATTCCGAGATCGCACTACAGTGCAAAAAGGGAAATCTTCCCATTCTGTACTGTACAGAGATCTCCGTTGAAACATTTGAACTTTTAAAAGTTCGATCATATGGTGTCAACCATATGATGTTTGAAATTTTAGAAGTGCGACAACGTGATATAGACCCGGCAAATATTGCCAAGTCAAGATGTACCATGCTGATAGACTCCTACACAAGAATACTGAATGCTGTAATTAAATTAAAAGGTGCTTCAACAAAGTATTAGTTTAAGGATGTGCACACTTATGTAACCAGCTTATTGAACGTTTTTTTATTTTTTATATTTTTTAACCTAACAGATTTGTTTGTTTTTCAATTGAATTGTACAGATTATAGGTCACATTAAAGATGGGAAAAGTTTCAAAATGATTTATTGTGGTCTCATTTTTTTATACCACAAACACCTGGCATTTTAACAGGGATGTGTACACTTTTTATATCCTCTGTTTATACACAAAGTGGTTTCTCATGTGTCACTTCTTCAGTCAGGACAAAACAGACAAGCATTCGGGGCTCTGTTCAAGCAGTTTTATTATGTACAAGCACATCAGGATTGAGGCTTAATAAATTTAACTTGGGTAAACTTATAAACAAACTAGTTATTACACTCATACATGCTCACTCTCTGGCTGCACTCTCAAAATGGCACTGAAGCTAGCATGTGCTTGCTATTTATATGCATGTGCTGTCCCTGGAAACGCTTCTTAAAGGTGCAATATACACACACTATTCTACATCCTCCCTCTTTGAGAAATGAGCCATGCAATATCGACAACATTGATTGATATGCAGTTGATACACATGATTCTTTGTCATGCAGTTATCTCAGGAACATCATCAGGAATGGAAGTGGAAGTTAAGACATGTTCTGCCACAGGAACATTATCTGGATTGCTCTGAGATCTAGAGTCTGTATCACAGGAACAATGCTAATATTTCGATTCTTTTACAGGAAGAAGATGTCTGCAATTTCTTCTGCATTCCATAACCTCAGATTCTACAAAGTAGGATCTCTGCTTGGCACATACACCTGTTACTTTACCAGTCTAGTCAAAACCTTTTGCTGTTTGTATCCTCACTGTCTCTCCTTCTTTCAGTGGATGAAGAAATCTGCTCAATTTATCATAGCTGGATTTCTGGAAAGAATGCTTTCTGAACAGTTGGGCTCCAATTGTTCTATTTTTCTTAGCTTTAGGCCTCAACAAATTGGAATTGATAGGCAATGTTGTTCTGGTTTGCTTAGATAGAAGTCTCTGAGCAGGCAAGCCAAGTATATTGTCACAGGGTATGCTTCTGAAACTAAGTAAATTCAAAAAGACATTGGTATTATCACGCTTTGACTTCTCTAGTAACTGCTTTGCACTCTGTACTGCATGTTCAGCTAGACCATTTGACTGTGGTTATTCCTGACTACTAGTAACAGTACAAGTCCCATTCATTTGCAAATTTCTGAAACAACTGACTGGTAAATTGGGTACCATTGTCAGAAATAACTTTGTGTGGACTACCATGGACTGAGAAATGACATTTCAACTTGGTGATAACAGCAGTGGATGTTAGATTAGGTAGTTAGTGTCAAACCAGTTTGACTAAGAGTCTACCAACACTAAGTAATACTGATTGTTCCACTCGAATATATCAGTGGCTACTGTTGACCAAGGCAGTTCAGGAACTTGACTTACCTGAAGTGGTTCTTTCTGCAAATGTGGTTTAGTACTATTGCATACTGAACAAGAAGAAAGTACTTTATCAACGTCTTTTACTAGAGAAGACCAAAATACTAGTCTTCTCATCCTTCTTTGTTAGATTCGGAACCTGGGTGACCACGATGCAAAATCTGGATATATCCATGTTGTTAAGAAAGCAGAAACAATTTTTGGACCTTTGAAAATAATGCCCTCAACATCTCATCTCTGTAAGAAAGTACACTAGATTGCTTTGATGGCCATCCAACATTAATGTAGTGGTTGAGCTATTGCGAAATTGGACCAGTCTTTGTGTGATTTCTCAGCTCATCAAGGCTCATGGTAGAAAAATTATGCACTTCCATGACATCAAAATCAAAATTCTCTGCATCAAGCTGTTCCATTGTATTTCTGGGTGATCTGGATAAGGTATCAGCCAGATAAAGAAGTTTGCATTTTTAAAGACCATTTTGAAGTTGTACTTTTGCAATTTGAGCATCATTCTTTGTAATCTCACTGGAGCTGAATGCATAGGCTTTTTTAAAATAGTGATTAAAGATTGGTTCAATCTGAATAGCTTGACCATAAATATAATCATGAAACTTTGAACATGCAAATACTATTGCCAAAAGTTCTTTCTCAATTTCAGCATATTGCATTTCACTTTGGGTAAGAGATCTAGATGCATAGGCTACTGGTCTGCCTTCTTTAAGAATAACTGCACCGATATCAAAGTTTGAAGCATCACAGGAAAGAGTTACTGGTTTATTGACATCATAGTATCTTAATATAGGTGGGGTGGGAATTTTCTAATTAATGTCTTCAAATGCTCTCTGGTGTTGTTCCAACCAAGACTATGTAACATTTTTGAACATCAGCTCTTTCAAAGGGGCTGTCAACTCACTGAAGTCTGGTATAAACTTGCCTAAATAGTTGACCATACCAAGAAAACATTGTAGAGCTTGAACATTATCTGGTGGTGGCATCTCAAGAATGGGTACTTGCTTAGAAAGGTCTGGTCCAAAGCCAGTGCTAGTAAAAATATGACATACACATGTTACTTCTGGTAGTCTGAATTTGCACTTCAGAGGATTGAGCTTTAAGTTCACTTCATGTGGTCTGTCTAGAACTCTCCTAAGGTTTCTGTCATACTCTGCCTCACCATTGCCTCCAACCAGTAAATCATCTACTATTATGACACAAGGATAACCTGAGAAAATTTGCTACATTTCATGCTGAAAGACTTCACTTGCAGAATTTATTCCAAATGGCATTGTGAGGAATCTATATCTTCCAAATGGGGTACTGAAAGTAGTCAGTAGTGAAGATTTGCGATCAAGCATCACTTGCAAAATTAACTTTTTGCATCCAGGACAGAAAAAACAGTGGCATTCTGTATTAGGGCTGTGACTTCTTTTACTGTACATATAAGTGATGTGGTCTCTTTAATGATCTTCTCAAATCTCTTGGGTCAATGCATATTCTGATTTCACCTGAGCCTTTTTTTGTGGGTACTATGGACGACACCCATTCAGTTGGTTCTGTAACTGTACACATTACACCTTGCCGCACAATTTTATTCAACTGAGCCTTGACATTATTCTTCATAGTTATTGGAACTTTTCTTGCCAGTCTGACCACTGGAGTGACCTTTGAGTCTAACTTCATACAATACTCAACTGGAAGTTTGGCCAACTTGTCATCTAAAACATCAGCATACTCTGAGAAAATAGCTTCAGTAAAACTGGAACTGGGACATGTGCTTATATGATGAACTTTGGTAAAGGAAAGCAGATTCATTTTCAAACTGTCTCTGAGACCCAACAATGACTGCACAGGTCCTCGGACTACATAGGAGTGTACATACAGTAAGCTGTAGCAATTTCTAGCCAAATAGCATGAAAGCACTACTGAGCCTTCAGTTTGAATTTCTTCACCTCCATAAGCAATAAGTTTTGCAAAACTGGCCACATTAAGTTGCTCACCAGCTCTCACCTTAGCAAATGTGTTTGCTGACATATCATTACACTTTGAACCAGTGTCTTCTTAGATCTGGACTGCACAAAGCACTTCATTCTTTGCCAACAAATTTACTGCATCAGCCTCACCAATTACTGATACATCATCTATGTAGAAAGTATAACAGCAGCTCTCTATGTGATCATCTTGCTTTTTTTAATTGACCTTTCTTTATAACTGTATGAAGTTTACTTGATTTGCAAAACTTTTGAAAATGGTTCCATTTCTTACACTTGTTGCACTGCTGACCAAATTCTAAGCAATGCTCTCTTTTAGACTCGTGTTTGGCACCACAATTGCAACAGTTAACAATAAAGCTTGATTTGGGTTTTGCTGACTCACTCTTGTGCTGTACTGAGCATGTCCTTATCTTAGAACTTGCTTAAAAACTACAGGTTTTATCTGGGCAGCTTGCTGTGGTAGCAGGTGCCATGTGCTTAGGCCTGATTCTGCTAGCCACATGTTGCATGCTGTCTACATTTGCTCTGGAACCTGCTGAAACCATGCTCTTATCACTTGCAAGCATATTTGTGTGCCTCTCTGTAACTCCATGGATTTGACAAATCTCAGTAACTTTGCTCAGTGTTATATCCCTATCACGAAGCAAAATCTTTCTCACTGCAGCACTATTAATACCACACACAAGCCTGTCCTTTATTAACTCATCTTTTAAATCACCAAACCTACATGTTTTAGCTTTGTTTTTCAGGTCAGTAATATAAGCTGCAAAAGTTTCCCCTTGCTTTTGATCACTTGTGTAAAACAAATACCTCTCTAATGTAATTTTTGTCTGGGGGTTACACATTTCCCTGAATATGTGTTTCAAACATTCATGTTCTTCCCTTGATTCAGCCTCTTTTTACCTTCTCCCTCATATACTGCTGGTGCACACACAAATGAATGCTCTCTTTCAGTGGCCTCTGACCCAGCTACTGTAGGATTAGCAAAATGAATGCCCTGGTGCATGCATCTTTGTCAGAATAAGCTGCTTGTATAAAAATATCATGCTCTTGCTCAAATATTCTCCAATTCTTTGCAATATTCTGATCAAATACAAGTGGTGATGGTTTTCGAAATTTGTCTGCCATGTTAACACATACTGATGTATGCACGAACACACACACACATATACATATGCCAGAAATGTATGCCAGTATTTGTAACTATGCCCAATAGCACAACAAGCCTCTGAATAACTGAACTTTGCAAAATAAGTCTCTTGTGTACAAGAATGCTCCTGAAATTACTGTACTGTAAGAAGTCATATCTTATCAGTGTAAGAAACATTTCAATATAACTGCACTCTGTGAATAAACTGGGTAGAAGAAACTCGGAATAAAAAAACATTTCAAAGTAATTGCACTTTCCTTATAAACAGCACTCAGCACATTGAACCTTTCCCAAAATGACTATACTTCGGTAAATAACTCTTTACAGTGCAAGAAACACTCTGTAATGGCAGCACTTTGCAAAAAGACACACCAAGCACAATAAACCTTTTGAAATGGGTGTATTTTGACTGCACTTTAAGAAGTAGTTGCACTTTGCACACAAACTCTTCGGAATAAATACACAGTAACAAGCATACACTGTAAGCACTTTTACACACTTTGAGATACTTCAAATAACTCTAGTTATGCCCTGAATACAATGTGAAATAGTACTTATGCCAAAACACAGTAGTTTGCTATTTATGCTTAATGTGCTCTTTTTGCCCTTTTATATTAGTTTTGCTCGTTTAATCTTTTTTCATGCCCATTGTACTTTTCTTGTGCTCTTTTTACTCTACGTATGCTTGTTTTGCAATTCTGAGGTAATTCCTAACCCCTTATGTGCTTTTCTGATAAGTGTTTTATCAAATATCTCAATTTTAAACATTTTGTTTGATTAATAAACTTTCTGTGCCTCTCATTTGCTTAACAATGCGGTTTGTGCCCTTGAAATGTTCTGTTTTATCTTTTTTTTAAATAAATCATTCATGAACGTTTTCATTACCTTTAGTTCGTTTCTGGCCCTTTTTTGTACTCGGTTCACTTAGTTTACCTTCACTGATAACTCTGCACCTTGTAGCTCTGTAAAGCAGTCTCTGGAATCCCAGTTCTGACACCATGTTGCTCTCCCAGTCAGGACAAAACAGACGAGCATTCATGGGTTCTGTTCAAGCAGCTTTATTATGTACAAACACATCAGGATTGAGGCTTAATAACTTTAATTTAGGTAAACATAAACAAACTAGCTATTACACTTATACATGCTCACTCTCTGGCTGCACTTTAAAAATGGCACTGAAGCTAGCACATGCTGACTATTGATATGCAAGTGCTGTCCTTGGAAACACTTCGTAAAGATACAACATACACACACTATTC